>NC_056725.1:1114013366-1114035866 GCF_019279795.1 Protopterus annectens
AATATATATAATATATATGTATTTGTGTGTGTGTGTGTGTGTATATGTATGTGTGTATGTGTATGTGTGTGGTGTCTATATATAAATGCATACATATATATATATATATATATATATATATATATATATATATATATATATAGCTAAATAGCTAAATATATAAATATACTGATGTACATATTTTATATATATATATATATATATATATATATATATATATATATATATAGGTAGATATAGATATAAATATATAGATATACAGTTCATAGGTTGCAGCCTATAAGGCCATTGAGAAACCTAGTCAATTAATCCAGTAAAATTATTATAAAATAGTTATGCCCGTATACATGGTCTACTACCTCATATTGTGTGAATACATTTGTGATGGCATATCCACTTATCTAGTCTATATTTGAAACTAACCAGGTTATTATTCCATTTGATATATGTATGGAGTCTGTTAAAGAAACAGGCAGTGCACTAGGTTAAACTTTTATCACAGGAGGAGATATCATTAATGTGACGATAAAGGCTTGGATTTTTGTTGCGTATATTCATGGTGCATCTGATTCTTGTGGATTTGTCCCCCTAACAACAATGTGATGCAGCATGATTTCAAAACTTAATTTACTCAGAATGATATACTGAAAATTGTTATAACATGTTATAAATATTTTTCTGGGAGGCCTCCACTCATCTGCACTCACAAAACTGGGGGCATGTTCCCACACTCGTGTTAGTTAAATATTCTAATGCTGAAACTGCTGCATATCAGAGTAAGATGAATTATTTGATATAGTACAGTGTTGATCTTAGTATATGAATCATAATAATTACACTTTCCTGTCTGCATTTTAATGTGGTTGTCACTAGTTTGTTACATTTCTACCTTGCACCCTAGTTACTTATATCAAAATAACTCAAGATATAGACATAAATCTATATGGAATATGTGGGGTATGACATATTATACATAAATTATTTTGTACTGTGGGTTGAAGAAAAGAGTTTCATGAGGAGTGATCTGTTTGCTCTCCCCTATTATATCTTGCCTCCACCTACATTCTCCCACCTCAACAACAGTTAGTACTATTCAAACAATGTCTCTCTAACCTGCCTTCTCACTATATATTTCACTCTCTTTCTCTCTTATTACTTATACTAATAAACCTAGCATCCATTCATACACCTAATATATCCCCAAGCCCACCAGCCACTAACATATATTCCTCCACACTTAACTCCTATTCTGATATATCCTCTAGCCTTTTTCATCCCAATCCACTCCTTCTCTCTAAACTTAAGATTTTCCCTTATAAACATTCCACCCTTAACCCACTACCAATCAAACATCAGCCTATTGCTACATGGAAACGATGACCTTTAATACTCTCTCTCCCTAAACTCATTCTCTCACTCTGCAGAGACAATCATCCCAACCCAGGACCCAGTCGTTCTACTTCCAACCATACCTATTCCAACAGATCATTGAACATTACCAGCATCAACCTCCAAAGTATTACAAACAAAATTCCTGAATTCCACACTTGGATATCCCAAACCAAACCAGATTTACTTGCCACTTCCAAAACCTCGCTAAAACCATACATTAAGGACTCAGAATTCCTTCCACCTGGGTATTCCTGCCTAAGAGCAGATAGACCTCACAAAAAATGAGGAGGCTTTGCCCTCCTCCCCCCACACAGCCTTTCCATTATTCTCTACTCACCTCCTATTCGACAATTCGCTAAAGATGAAATATTAATTGCCTTTCTAATACTTAATGATTGCAAAAATATATGTATAACAACCTTATACTTACCCCCAGGCAACAACATTCCCCTTCTTGAGGAAATCCTAGCCTGGATCTCTACAAATATTAACAATTAAACAATTATACTAAGCGATGTAAATATAAACTGGCTCAATCAATCAAATTTTCCCTCACCCCCTAGTATCAACCTTTATAATTTCACCCAAATAATCACAGATATAACCAGACCAGCTAAAACCAATAATGGTGGCTCAGTCATAGACTGGATCCTAGTTTCCAACCATAACAAATTCTCCAAACAGGTAGCTTTCCCTGCAATATTAGCGACCATCAGGCTGCCTACGCCAAACGCAAAACCTCCCCCTTACCCAACCAACATCACTACTTACTAATCAGAACCTTAACTTGTTTTAACCCAACTACTTTCAATGACCACCTAAGGTCTATCAATTGGAATGTACTGAAGACCCTTCCACTAGATGAGACAGTTGAATTTTTCAATTCAACTTTCCTAAAACTACTAAATTGCCTTGCTCCTCTCTGCTGCAAAAGAATAAAATCCAAACACACTATTTGGCTCTCTAGAAGCACCAGACAGCTTATGGTCATCAGGGACAAAACGTGGACAAAATGGCATAGAACTAAAAACCCTTTTGACCTCCAACAGTACAGGCAGCTTTGCAACCAAGTAAAGCATCTAGTCATTAATGACAGAAAAAAAAGTCACTATATGTAACTTCAGCATAACTTCAAGCAAAACCCAATACAATTCTGGAGCTCTATTTCCACCCTATTAAACTCGGGCACAAAGAGCAACCCCTGTCCACATCCCGATAAAACACCATTAGAAATCATCTCTGTCTTCAACTTGTACTTTGTAGAAACTTTAGCCAAACTCACAGCCTCCTTCCCACCCCCACCTCCTCATATTAACCACTCCTCTGATCACAACCCTCCTGCTAACTCCCCCTACTATATTTTCTCTCTCACCATCCCTACTTCCACCATAACCAAACTTCTTCTTAAACTAAAATCAGGTAGTTGCGTCCCTGACAACCTACTCCCAGAATACCTTAAAATGTTAGCTAGGACTATCTCCTACCCCATTAGCATACTCTTAAATAGATCAATACAGAAATCCTACATTCCTATCATCTGGAAAAAAGCATATATTCTCCCCCTACATAAAGATGGCAACTGCATAGATATCTCCAATTTCCATCCTATCGCTATATTGTCTCTTATGTCAAAAATCCTAGAAAAATGTATTCACACTCAGCTCCAACAATATATACTGAATAACAATCTTATATCTCCTTGTCAACATGGCTTTTGCCCTGCCCACAGTACCACCACTGCTCTCTTACCATTCATAAATATAGTTAGCCAAGCTCGTAATGAAGGCAAACTAGTTTCCTTCCTCTTCCTTGACCTATCTAATGCTTTTGATACCATCTCCCACTCCCTTCTTCTCCCTAAATTTTCCACTTTGGGTATGTCCCCACCAACTCTACTCTGGTTTTCCATCTACTTGTCCAATAGAGAACAATCCACTAGATGGTTAAACTCCTTCTCACCATTCCTATATACTCCCACAGGGGTCCCTCAAGGGTCCATATTAGGACCTCTACTCTTTAGTATTTTTATGAATGACTTCCACTCTTGTGTTACCAACAATTCTATTATCCAATACGCAGATGACTCAACAATAATTTGTACTGCTAATTCCATACCCGAACTACTCACATGCACACAGCAAGCATTTTCTTCCACTGAAAATTGGATGACTAACAATCACCTTGCACTCAATCCCAATAAAACCAAACTTCTTCTTTTCACTCCTAAAAACACACCCCAATAAACCAGGCTTTAATATCTATTCATTTAAAAAAACACCATAGAAGTAGTCCCATACACAAAATGACTAGGTATTACCATAGATGAAAGCTTAACCTTTGACCATCACATTCACAACATCAGAAAACCCTACCAAAACCCTGGAACCCTCTATAGACACAAACACTTCCTTAACCCCTCTACCAAACAACCCCTTGCATCTACCTTCCTACTACTGTCCCTATTATATGGTGCCCCTCTTCTCATTAACATACAAACCTCCCTAAAAGACAAAATGGAAATCTGCTACAATAAAATCGCCAAATTTGCAACTAATGCTATATATTCCTCCCACCACTGTTCCTCACTTCACACACTCAAATGGCTCAAACTACCACAATACTTTATCTACCAACAACTCACTATAGCTCACAAAATAATCTCTAAACCTCCCAACTGCCCATCTCCCTCCTCCACTCTAACTTGATACCAACCAAACAGACCCCTTAGATCAGAAAATGAGACCTTAATACTCATCCAAAAACCTACCCTCCCCGCTTGTCAAACGCTCTACTCATTCTATATGGCCAAACCCTGGAACTCACTCCCATTACCCCTCAGATCCACTAAGGATGGTAACATCTTCAAAAAGGCCCTTCACTTCCACTATCTGTCCATTGACGATGCTCTTGCTCCAGACCCCATAGAACCTGACCTATCCCACACTTCATCTCTCGCACACATCCCTAACCATTTCAACCTGTAACACTCAACTCTATCTATTTCTTCTTCTTTCTTTTCTTCTTTATCTACTGCCCATGACTTTGTTAGACATTTCTATTTACTGCACACAATTAATTTCAGTGTATATTATCATAATTGTTATTGTTACGTCTTCTCAATTGATGTTTATGTAATGTTATGATCACTTCTGACTGTTAAACTTCTCCATCTCATTTGTAGCTATTTCTGGCTCTGTTGTAGCTGTTTGTAGCTTTTTTAATACAATTTGTAATTAACTGAATGTTGTACTGACGTGTCTATTGGAGATTTTCTGCCTAGGCCTCCACTGAAAATGGTCTCATTCCAGCCCAGTGGACACTCCTGGTAAACAAATGTGAATAGATCAATAAATAATTTGCTTGTTTTATAATTTAGTTATTTTACTTTTAGTTAGCCTGAAATGTCATTTCCTGATTGGCAATTTGATGTTGTTGCTTTTATATTTTATTCTTTTGTATTAACTTTTTATTTTAGACACACCCCAGGATTCAGCAAGCTCTGCACTGTGTGCAGGAATAGTGCAGGAGATGCTGGAGGCAATATGGCCGTCGTAAGATCCAGGAACAAGTTCCCAGGCTGTGCACGAGCGCTCTTTCACCATTCCAGCAAGGACACAGTTTCTGTATGCAAATTACCCCATTTGCAGGTGAAAACTATGCAAATGAGGTGAATTTGCGATCCAGGAAGCTGGCAGCCATCCGTGCAGGACTAGTGTAACCTGCAGAAATGTACTCGGTTAGTAACCGAGTACATTTCTGCAAACTACAAAATGGAGCCATGACAGCTCCAAATAAAGGGTGTATATAATGTGTAAAGCATGCCAATAGCCAAATATATAGCCACTGGCATGGAAAACAGTTGTCAAAAAAAATAACTTTTTTTTTTTTTGCCCAATTTTGGCCCTTTAAGTGTAGGGCAGCGGCGCGCAAATGGGACTGGACGGAAAATAAAAGAAAAATCCTGAAAAAAGCTTTCCCTGCAAAATCACAATTTTGCCATTATAGTCAATGGCAGGCAGAAGACAACAAGGCCAGTGAATAGTAATTACTAAGGGAAGGCTCAGTGTGGGACTTGTAACTAGGTATTAGCAGGCAATCCTATGCAAATGAGGGGAATGATACTGAATCACAGATTTCCCCTCATGGCTAGCCTGCACCCAGCCATGTAGGAAAACCATGGTGCAAGCCTAAGAGCAAGCTGACATCATAGAGGGGTGTGTCAGACATACTGTAAGCTTATTGGAGCCCTGTGGCTTGGGTTTGCCCTAAGTGTAGCAGAGCTAAGGAAAGGGGTGTGTCTGAAGCTGCCAAACACACTATATACTGCCTAAATGGGTGTGCATGCCACGCACCGAGCTTTAAATCAAAAAATAAAAAATTAAATAAACCAGGAAATAGCAGCTCCATGCACATCTGAGCACTGTGTTTGTGTGGCATACCTCGGGACTTAAAAAGGAAGGCAATGGGAAGGGAAAACAGCAGTAAGAATGTAATCAAAGAGAACTAGCATAGCTGGCAATTGAAATATATCAGAATCAGCCAATTACACAGGTAGCAGCCCAGCCCAGCACACTACTATAAATTATGCAAACACCTTTCCCTCTGGTTTTTCCCACAAACTCTACACCACCGGTGTACACAAATGGGGACATTTTACCTAACAAAGGCAACAAAATGATAGGGGCTGCATTTGCTCTTATAAATCAACATGTGGAAAAGGCTGAGGGTGGTGAGGATGAGAATGCTGACAACCAACCCACAGTGATGAGAAGGAGAAGAGTGTACAGACCCAGGGTAACCAACCAGGGGCTACATGAGCTGGAGATAGTGGAGTGCTATAGGGTGGACAGGGACCTCCTACAGCAAATAGCTGAGCTGCGATGGCCACGCCACACACACACAGAACCAACAGAGGGGAACCCATCCCAGTGGATACCAAGGTATATGTAGGCCTAAGAATATTAGCCACATGTACCTTCCAAAGGCAAACTGGGGATATCATACGGATCTCACAGGCATCAGCATCCAGGGTACTCCACCAGTTCCTGGATACCATGTCAGCACATGCCAGTGAGCACATATGTTTCCTCAACACCTGTGAGGCGTTGGCCAACAATATGTGTCTCTTCCACCAATAGCAGAATACCCTGAGGTAGTGGGTGCTATTGACTGCATGCACATACACATCAAACCACCACCTGGTGAGCAGGGTAGAGTCTGCATAAACCGCAAGGGCTTCCTCTCCATCAACTGCCAGGTCATGTGTGATGCCCAGGGCATTATAATGAATGTGCGTGCTGGCTGCCTGGAAGCTATCATGACTCCTACATCTGGCATATGAAACAGCTGTACCAGAGATTTGCCAATAGGGACATCCCATATGGCCACCTAGTGGGGGATGCTGGTTACGCAATTGAGCTGTGGCTGATGACACCCATCAGAAATGCACACACACCTGAACAAGAGCTCCATAATAAGGCACACGCACAGACCGGAATCATAATAGAGCATGTGTTTGGGATGCTCAAGTCATGCTTCCAGTGCCTGGACATATTGGGTGGAGTCTTGCAGTACTCATTTGCTACATGTACCCAAATTGTCATCGTATGTGCCATAGGTTCATAGGTTGGTACAAGGCTAGGGCCTATACAAGCCCAGCCATAACAATTCCCTGGCTATTTCTTCCCACACTATTTACTTCCCTGGACCCCTGTCTAGCACGGTGACTGATGTGATCCCCGGAGTGAATTTCCTTTCTCCCATCCAATCGTCAAGATTACTTTTGAAGAGGGCCAAAGAGGCACTCTGCTTGACATGTATGGGTAGTCTATTCCAGAGTCTGGGGAGTCTCTGGATCAGGAACCTATCCCTCCAGCATGATTTGTTTATTGGGATGACAAAGTTTAGATCCCTGGAGCATTTGGCCTTGAAGGATTGGGATTTCTTTAAGTGTAACATGTCCAACAGCTCTGGGTTTGACATGGCCTTGTATGTTAAACAGAGATCGCCTCTGAGTAGATGATATGTGACAGAGTATAGCTGGAGATTTTTAAGGTGGTCAGCATAGAGCATCTGCTTTAGGCCTGTGATTCTTTTAGTGAGGTATTTCTGCAGCCTTTCCAGTTGTTGCAGATGTCTTGAGAGGTACATACCAAATGTGGCATTGCATTCTATAATGGGTCTAAGGAAGGATGAGTACACTGGGACAATGGCCTCCTTTTTTCTAGATGAAAAGCCCTTAGTGATAAGGTGCGCCACACAGAAGAATTTCCTGACTGTTGTGATGTGGTTATTGATGGTGAGACCACTGTCTACCTGTGTCCGTAAGTCTCTTATCACACTTTCAGTGTTTATTGTACTGCCAACTATGTGATAATTCACAGGTACATGTTTTTTCCCAAAGGGGATAACTATACATTTCTTGGCATTGAATTTGAGCCCATGGCTCTGGCACCAAGCATCTGTTTCTGTAAGGCCCTTTTGTAGAGTATCCACATCATTTGGGGATTCAGTAATGGCTCCCAGTTTAGATTCATCTGCAAACTTTGTTAGCCAGAGTACTTTAGTGTTGGCCTGTACATCAGAGAAGTAGATGCCAAACAAGAGCGGTCCCAGGACTGAACCCTGAGGTACTCCACTTGTCACTTGTCTGGAGCTGGATTTGGAGTCGGCTACTTTTATAGTGTGGGTTCTGTCAGTAAGCCAGTTGGCAACCCATTGAGTGATGTAGGGATTAATGCCCAGCTTAGTAAGTTTATCTATGATTCCAGAGTGGGGGATGGTGTCAAAGGCCTTGGCAAGGTCCAGATAGGCTGTGTGGACCACCTTACCCTTGTCCACGGCTCTGGAGACTGATTTGAAGAAGTCAATCATGTTCAGGAAACAAGATCGGCCCTTCCCGAACCCCAACTAGGTGGGGTCCAGTGTTTGAAGGTTGCCAATGTCTTTGTTTATAAGTTCCATGATAATACGTTCCATGGCCTTGCAGATCAGGCTCATCAGACTGATTGAGCAGTAGTTCCCAGGATCCAAAGTGTATCCCCCCTTGTGGAGTGGGATAACTGTAGCTGTGTGCCACTCAGTGGGCACAAAGCCTGAGGTGATGCTATGATTAAACATGACACTTAGGTGAGGTGCCAGTTCATTTTGTAGTTCATGTAGTTATTAGCCCAGGATGTCATCTGGTCCCATGGATGCTGTACTCTTAGCTTTGGAAAGTGCGTTTTTACCTGTGTGGCCATTATTACCAGAATTTGGCAATCTTCCAGTACTGAGATGGGCCATTTAGGGGGTGAGAGGGGGGTGAAGTTGGCACTGAATCGATCTGCCAGGATATTGGCAATATCCTTGGGATCAGTATATTTAATGCCATTCTGTTGTAGCTCAGAGCAGATCTGAGCATTGCCATTTAGATTCTTGACATAGTTATAGAATGCCTTGTGGTTGTCTCTGGAATCGTTGGCAATTTTATTTTTGTAACTAGCTTTGTAGGATTTTATGAGGGATCTCAGCTTCTTACTGAGGCTGGTAAGGGAGTTTTTTGCATCTTGGGATTTTCCTCTTTTCTGCAACAGTTTCTTCCTTTCATTGTAAAGTTTGTTTATAGCAGGGGACCACCAGATTGGCTTCCTTTTTTTGGAGGAGAGCATCTTGGTTCTATTTGGGATGGCACCATTCATGCATGAGTGGATGTGCTCATACAGTGCCTTAGTGTAGGATTCAGCAGTCGAACTTTGCTACACAATATGATCCTGCGGAAACAGCTGCAGCAGGAACAGCATGGGGCAGGTTCACACAGCCCCCCACCATTGCCACGGCCTGCACAGGCACAGAGTGACTCAGAGGAGGAACAACCTGAGCCTGCCCCAGTAGGCAGAAGGAGGTGTGCCCAGTATGTCCAGGCCTTGGCAAAGAGGGTACGCATAGCACATACACTGACACAGTAGGAACCTAGGGAATGACACCTCTCTCTGACTCACACATGCAGTAAAAGGGATGCCAAACATGACACTACCTGTGCTTAACCATGTATATGGAGTGTACTATGTGCATCCATCATAGTCAGCCCTCCAGCACTATCTTCAATACTGGCACAGCCACAAGGTAAGTCACTCTCCCTATTAATTGCTGAATGGAGTAGTATGTTTTGTTACTTGTATCTATGGTATGGATATGAGCATGCAAAGGAATCATGTGGCTGAATGGGATGCCAGCAGATAGTAGACACCCATATTGGCAGCATAAAATCTGTAACAAATACTGGTGACACCATAGTAGCCAGTACTAGACAAGATGACAAAACCCACTGCAGGAAATGGGGTGGGCCAAATGTGTGTCCACACATGCCGGTCATCGAGGCTCACATACCCAACAACAGTCTCAGCCAGCAGGACAGGTGTAGACAAACACAAAGAAAGGCTGTGCTAAGGCCTCTGATTGATGGCTATGGAGAACAGTCCCCCTCCAGACCTACACAGACAGACTACAACAGGTCAAGCAGTGAGATGTTAGTTCTGAAAGGTATGAAGTCTGAAACTGAAATGTAGGTCAATAAAACCTAAGAACTGTAGTACACTGATATGCCTCTCGTGTGCATGATAGGTCAGAATGCAGAATGAAATGGAGTACTTGAAATACCAGTACAGTCATAGCAAATGTGTACAGTTGTCAGGTGTACCCCCCCAAAAAAAATCCTATGTAGAAATGTCTTAACATGTATGTGTAGGTATATTAACAGTGGAGCACAGATTACCTGAGCTGGGCAAAGTAGCAGGATAGATTGTAGCATGTGTACCATATGCAGGGCTGTGTGTGGTAGTTTGGTGTGTGTTGTATATTGTGTGAGAGTGGTCGGCATGTAGGCATGGTGGGATTTGTCCTGGTGGCCATTGGCCAGCAGTGCCAATGACAGGGCCAGGTTTTCACAACTGCAGTGCCAAACACAATGTATCCCAGCAAGACACATTCCAGCAGTAAGCCATAGTAATTGTTTGGATGTAATACCTGTCACCATCTGAAAGATGGATATGGCATGAATGTGGGTCCAGACATACAAACAGTACACAGGTGGAAGTACCCTAGACAGACAGTGTATAAAATGTTACTGTCAAATGGACAAACCTTTGGAATTGTATATACAGGTTAGCAGCACATTACTTGGGTTTGTAGTAAGGAATACTGATGTCGTCTGGCCAAACACAGGCAGACCACAAAGGTCATGGGTATGAAGTATTGAGAAACTGCTGATGTCCCTGCACAAGCCAGCATAAGTGGAATGTCCCACGTATATCTGTGAGTCACCTCAATCCAAGGCACTCAAGACAGTAGATTCAGTAAATTCAACACCTTTAATGTCCATTAAAACAATAAGAACAATAAAGTCACCACAATACAGTTTAGCACACTTTCATCTAGTAAAATACCAGGCTTCTTCAGAACAAAGAAGCAGCCCCATCCAATACATTTAAATAGTTCAACACAACCAATCATGTCAAAGGGTCAATTATCTGTGCATACGTAGATTAATTACAGTAAATGAACCCAGTTAAAGCCATAATAAATGCATATACAGAGATGAAATACAAGACTTGTGTCAACTAATAAAGTGAAAAGTTCATGTTAAAATTGCACCTGGTCCCCTAATAAAATGTATATATGTTAAATCCTAAAATCCACTTTTAAAATTGATATACAAAACCCTTGTATACAATAATCCATCCTACTTGTTTAAATTGAATAATTAAATAAATAAGTGAATGAATAAATATTATAAAATCATCAACGTGCAAAGCAATAACTATAGTGTTCATAGCAGCAAAATATATAACAATTATGTGTAAATATTACAATTTAGCAGCCCTAAGTTTTAAAATACTGTTAATACTAATGTGGTCATTAAGTCCAGGGGGTCTACCTGCATCCAACTTCAACTGCCAAAACAATTCCCTGTATTCACCCTGGACTGTCAACTCCCCCCTCGGGGATCAACTAACACTTGTTCTAACATGAAAAATTAGATTTTCATTTCATTCCAATTTAAGGAATGTCTAAAAAAGGCATTTGATTCCTTCCCTTTTGAAACCTCGTATAAATGCTCATAGACCCTTCTCCTAAGTGGTCTCTTGGTTTTACCGATATAAAAACTCTGGCAGGTTTCACAAATCCCAATATACACCACCCCTTTCGTGCCACAATTATAATATTTGGACACCTTCAACCTCAAACCCCTGGATGGAATATATAACTCACTTTTATCCAAAATGTATCCACTTTGTTGACAGGCTCCACATTTGTGGATCCCACATCTTAGATCTTCATGTACCTGCCTGGAAACCTGCATCATTTCAAAGAGTTTTTTAAGGTTCATGTCTCTCCTTCTTACAAAAGTGGGATGGTTCGGGAGGTATGCCCTAGTATCGTCGTTAAGCCTTAAAATATGCCAGTATTTTTTAATAATGTGTTCCACCTGAGTAGATGTTATGGAAAAGGTGTGAATAAAGCCCCCCTCTGTGCTTAAAATCCCCTACATCTAATGTCTCCACCTCAACCATGCCAATACATAACAAGGGAAAAAACTTCCTTTCCCTGTTCATAATTACCTCATTGGCCAAATTATCTACCATTTCTTTAGGATAACCTCTTTCCAGGAATAGTGAGGTCAGAGTCCTAACCTCCTCTAAGAATTCTGAGGTCACACTAGTCATTCTTGAGGCCCTAATCATCTGACCATTCACTATCCCTTTCTTTTGATAGTAAGGATGTCCGCTCTCAAAATGTAAATATGAATTTGAGAACGAAGCCTTCCTATATAGTTTAGACTGAAAACAATGATTAATCACATCCTTGTACAGTGTAATATCTAAATAGTTGATAGAGGAATCACTGACTGTGTGTGTAAAGGCCAAGAATTCAGTAGTTTGGTTGAGATATATCATAAAGTCATTAAACTTCTCTCTAAGCCCATCCCATAGCAAACAAATATCGTCCAAATAGCAGGTATAGAATGTAATATAACCCCACCAATCTGTATTAAGAACAAATTTTTATTCCCAGAAATACAATACACAGTTTGCATATAAGGGGGCACAGGCTGCCCGCATTGCAATACCTTTCCTTTGTTGGTAGAACTCACCATTAAAATGAATAAAATGATTTCTGAGAATGGTGTCCATAAAATCCATAATCAAATTTAAGGAGTTCCCATCCAGGCCTGATTCTATTGACAAAATTTCCCTGAACCATTCTAGGCCCACTTCATGTGGGATGCTTGGAAAAACTCAACCACATCAATGGTAACCAACAAGGTCTCTAGGACATATTTATCATTAGACATTCTTCTCAAAAAATCCCACGAGTCCTCCGTTATATGAACCACAGAGTTAATAAACTCCTTTAACTGCAAATCTATAAAAATAGCTAGAGGTTCAGTAATACTACCAGCTCCAGATACAATGGGTCTGAATTTCATGTTGTTAATCCCTTTGTGGGTTTTAGGGATACCGAATATACAGGGAATCTTAGGTTTCTCAACATGTAAAAAATTATATAACTTCTCATTTGATGCTACCCTGCAGTAAATGGTCCACTATATACAAATTAATTTTAGAATGAGCAATGTTAATCTCATTACGAAAAACTGTCATATAATGTTCTGAGTCTTGCAAAATGTTAAACATATGTGTATCATAGTCTTCATTGTACATCAAAACCACCCCTCCACCCTTGTCTGGCTTCATCACTCTACATTTTCTTCTCTCAGTTGTCTAAGTAAAGATGTCTCTTCATCTGAAAGGTTCGTACTCGGCCTGGCTTTAGTGTCTAACTGCCTAACTTCCCTTTCTACCAGCTCCTCAGAAATGTTTAGTGTCTGGTTAACTGGTGGATTAAACAGGCTTTACCTAGTCAACTCAACTCTATTCAATTCCTGTCCCTTGAAAAAAGTTTGTAAATTAAGTTGTCTAATATGCATCTTTAGATCAATGAATGTGTTCACCAAAGACCCGGGTCTGGAGAGTACAAAATGAAACTCCTTAGTAAACAATTTAAAGTACACATCATTAATAACCATATCTGTAAAACTGAATACAGCAAAATTGTCTTTTTTGCATATTCTTTGGTCATCATCAGAATTCACAAATAACATATTCGCAGTGTGCTCATTCTCCACAAATGGTGACAGCGATGCCATTAAGTCGGTCAAAAATTCCAACTCTTCCCTGGGTACCTGCCCCCCAACCCACTCGTAGTATTGGGGGTTTAGATATGAATGGATCCTCTGTTTTTCTGCCAATCTTTCACATCTTCTCACTGGCGGTTCCCCTAAAGGGTAACCTGCATGTTCATTAATATTGTTGTTATCACCATCCATCTCTACCCGACCTGAAAACAAATGGTCACCATTAGAAGTAGAGGGGCCAGTTTTAAAAAGTGTGTAAGCTCTCCCTTCTTTGTACTCCAAGAGATCCCATTCTAACTTCCTAATTTTCCTGTTAATAATTGTATCACAGTAATTATCCACATCTTTAAGCAAACCATCATATTTTGCTTTATCAAAATTAAGCACACTCTCATTGGTAACTTTATTATGCCAGGAATTCATTCCATTTAACAGAACCTCTCTCTGGTTCTCATAATCTCAAACCATTAGTTTAAGCAGTTCAACCCCAGTCTTATTAAATAATTCCATTAGCTGCTGGTAGAGCCAACTGTTATGCTTTACATTATTCGGATACTTAAAAACTCTTAATCCCTTAGGGACCCGATTAGCTGCAATACATTCAATTAAATAGTCTATTTCTAACTGGTTCATTTTAAAAGCATAAAGCTTTTCTTTAAACAATTCAAAGTTCTCATCAAAAGTCTCAATGCTGTTATTAAACACCTTTTCGTTAAAATGAAACCTCCGGTTTGTCCAAGAGTCAAAGTTAAAATTGTTCTCAGTATCTTTGCATCTGTTGCAGCCGTGGCTGCTCAGTTTATTATAAACATCCTGTTTTTGCTTGATTCTGATGCTCCGTGTGTTGTGAAGAGGCTGGTCGCCTCTCTTCATCACCAGAAATGCCTTGATTCATCATTGAATGCAAATTGCATGAATTTTGCTGTTCAAACAGCTAATTTTGGTTACCCAGCAACCCAGCATGTAATGCACAAGGAGAATTACTTGTGTTCTCCACTAGCTGGGTTAAGAGTGCCAGTACCTTATTAAACTTGCCCTTCATCAATGGCGAGTTATCATCTCCTTCCAAGGCATCTTTTAAAATTGCCTGTGTATCCAAAAACACACTAGAATCCACTCTTTCAGCCATGGATAAAAAGATACAGAAGAAGCAGTGAACCCACACAAGTAGTAAAACACCTCAATCCAAGGCACTCAGGACAGTAGATTCAGTAAATTCAACACCTTTAATGTCCAATAAAACAATAAGAACAATAAAGTCACCACAATACAGTTTAGCATGCTTTCATCTAGTAAAATACCAGGCTTCTTCACAACAAAGAAGCAGCCCCATCCAATACATTTAAATAGTTCAACACAACCAATCATGTCAAAGGGTCAATTATCTGTGCATACGTAGATTAATTACAGTAAATGAACCCAGTTAAAGCCATAATAAATGCATATACAGGGATGAATTACAAGACTTGTGTCAACTAATAAAGTGAAAAGTTCATGTTAAAATTGCACCTGGTCCCCTAATAAAATGTATATATGTTAAATCCTAAAATCCACTTCTTAAAATTGATATACAAAACCCTTGTATACAATAATCCATCCTACTTGTTTAAATTGAATAATTAAATAAATTAGTGAATGAATAAATATTATAAAATCATCAACGTGCAAAGCAATAACTATTGTGTTCATAGCAGCAAAATATATAACAATTATGTATAAATATTACAATTTAGCAGCCCTAAGTTTTAAAACACTGTTAATACTAATGTGGTCATTAAGTTCAGGGGATCTACCTGCATCCAACTTCAACTGCCAAAACAATTCCCTGTATTCCAACCTGGACTCCAAACTCCCCCCTCAGGGATCAACTAACACTTGTTCTAACATGAAAAATTAGATTTTCATTTCATTCCAATTTAAGGAATGTCTAAAAAAGGCATTTGATTCCTTCCCTTTTGAAACCTCGTATAAATGCTCATAGACCCTTCTCCTAAGTGGTCTCGGTTTTACCGATACAAAAACTCTGGCAGGTTTCACAAATCCCGATATACACCACCCCTTTCATGCCACAATTATAATATTTGGACGCCTTCAACCTCAAACCCCTGGATGGAATATATAACTCGCTTTTATCCAAAATGTATCCACATTGCTGACAGGCTCCACATTTGTGGGTCCCACATCTTAGATCTTCACATACCTGCCTGGAAACCTGCTTCATTTCAAAGAGTTCTTTAAGGTTCGTGTCACTCCTTCTGACAAAAGTGGGATGGTTTGGGAGGTATCTGTGAGTCAGCTGCAAGTAGCTTCCATAGCACACATGCACACAGTTCACCCTACCATCAGCCACAGGTACCTCACAGGCCTTATCCCTGCTGTTGGAAATGAGTACAATATAACCCCCACTTCTGTATGGAAATAGCCACAGAATGCAGCATGCTGAAGAGGTGTCCCATGCAGGTGTGTCCCTAGCTGTAAGCAGCACCCTGCCATCATCCACACCACTGAATCAATAATGACAGAGACTATTGACATTAACACCTTGCACACCTACTCTGTCACCCCAGGGGAATATAGTGGCTTGCAGCCTGGGACTGTAGGAGTGACACAATGCAACGGCCTGCTACAGTTGGCCTGCATTACTAGCAAATGCCCTCAGTCCTCTGTCAAAGGCCTGTATCTCACTCATACTGCCAACGTATGTTATCTCATGGATTCCAAAATAAAAATATAACACAGTCCACAGAACCCAAATGCAAGGCCATGTTGAAAAATCCCAGTAACATGTTTGCCATGTCCTACTGCATGAACTGTGGCCCAACCCCAAAATACAGCTGGGATGAAGTGATAACTGTAGGGAACTTATCAGATGTTTGTATAATGTTTGGAAGAGGATAGAATAACAGAGGGGGGTAGGAGCATGGACTCCATGGAGCATGTGAAGTCTGATACTCAGCCGTGTGCACATACTATCCCTGCATGCAAACACAGGAATGGGTGGCTACAAACCTGCCTGTAAACCACAATGTGAAGGGGTAATGACCAGGAAATATGAGCCCTGCCTCTGGGTAACCTGTGTGAATCTGTACAGCTGTGAGGTATGGCCACAGCAGGATATGGTCATATTGTCACATCAATGGATGTACAAGCATGGGATCCTCAGCCATCACTGTACCAAGTTGTTGAACCATTTACACAGACCCATCAGCAAGTATCTGCAGCTTACCCTTCAGAATGGCATGATTGTGCAAGAATATGTAGGCTGCAGACCACAATACTGGGCACAGCTTCATTCACCCTGTGTTCCCCAGGAAATTACTGCAAGCAAATACGTATACCTGACAGTAGTTGATGACATAAAACATAACAGTGTAAAACAGTACATATGTCTGAATATCTCTTCTAACACCAAAACCATGTAGCAGAAGCAGCAGAGACACAATTACCTACAGTAACCCACTATCCTTTGCCCTTTTTGGCCCTATATTGTCAACTGATCTACAGATATCCCACAGAAACAGGTTGCTAGCTGTAGGTGTAGAACACAAAAGCCTGCACTGGAGTGCAACCTACCTGAAATGGATTCACACATTCAATACAGAAGGTCATACTGGGCATTCTCCCACACTTAGAGAAACAAAGCCCATGTCTGACAACAAAATAATGAAAGGTCATACTGGGCATGCTCAAATGAAGCCCATGTCTGGCAACAACAGTGGACTATACATATCTGACAGTCACAGATGTTTGTGCACACACTCCACATTGCACACCAGTCATGCTTTGCACACACATTGGATAGGAATACACACATATATCCAAGGACAACACAATATAATAGGCCAAACTTACACATACATAGATGTGTAGAAGAGAGTGACAGACAGTGACAAAGAGCGTCCCATCATGAGGCCTGTCCCACCCAGCACACATCCAATTGGCTAAAACCACATGATGTGCAAATGTCAATCACTGTAGACATTTGCCTCTGGTATCCCTCAGCACTATAGTGTCTGTGGTG
Source organism: Protopterus annectens (assembly GCF_019279795.1). Classification (NCBI taxonomy): domain Eukaryota; kingdom Metazoa; phylum Chordata; order Ceratodontiformes; family Protopteridae; genus Protopterus; species Protopterus annectens. The sequence goes on from NC_056725.1 coordinate 1,114,030,955, forward strand.
CTTGTGATAACTGTGTAACATGACTGTACAAGTCATTATTCATCTAGCCGTTGAATACACGTACCTGTTATATTTAAACATCTGTGTGACTGAGTGTTGTGTGTCTGCTTCCAGATGAACGGTTTATGGCCCATGCACACACACTGCACTCCCCATTGCCCTACTTTGGCATGCCTGCTGATGTAATTCACCTTGAAATACACCTTTGGGGAAAGAGTAGCCCAGTAAGCTCCATGATATGTGCTATAACTATGTAATGCTGTAGTGTGATGTACTAGTAAGATAGGAGTTGTAATCCCAGACATGGCAACTGTGAAACTGTGTGTGTGTGTGTGTGTGTGTGTGTGTGTGTGTGTGTGTGTGTGTGTGTGTGTGTGTGTGTGTGTGTGTGTGTGTGTTTGTTTGTATGTCTGTGTAGGGATCAATGCTTTTGAGACCATTCACAGTCACTACAGTTTCCATTGCCTTACTTTGGCAGGTCTGCTGATGTCATTCACTTTGAAATACATCTTTGGGGTAGAAGCAGGCCATTAGACACTGTGGTATGTCCTATAACTGTGCAATGCTGTAGTGTGATGTAATAGTTAGATAGGTGTTCTAATCCTAGAGATGGGAACTATGAAACTTGTATGTGTGTGTGTAAGGAGCAATGCTTTTGAGGCTATTCACAGCCACTACAATTTCCATTGCCCTACTTTGGCAGGGCTGCTGATGTCATTCACTTTGAAATACACCTTTGGGGAAGGAGCAACCCAGTAAGCTCCGTGGCATGTCCTATAACTGCATAATGCTGTAGCATGATGTACTAGTTAAGTGGGAGTTCTAATCACAGCTATGGCAACTGTAAAACTCTGTGTGTGTGTGCGTGTGTGTGTGTGTGTGTGTGTGTGTGTGTGTGTGTGTGTGTGTGTGTGTGTGTGTGTGTGTAGTGATCAATGCTTTTGTGGCCATTCACAGTCACTAGGCACTCCTAAAAATGGGGAACATTGATATCAGTGCAGTAACAGAGACCTGATCCAAGGCTCCAGAGAGCACCCCCTGCAATACCGGGTACAGCTCTTACTACACCTGTCAGCCACCAAACCAGGACCAAAACTCTAAAGGTGGAGGAGTGTCCATATTCACCAAGGATTTTCACTCCACCAGGCTACTTGCCCAACACAATGCGTCTGAAATTCACCCGATGCAACTAACACTAGGTAAGACTGCAATCCAAATTGTATAGCTTGCTACATGTCCCCCACCATACCCCAAGATTCCCACTACACCTTTGTAAACATACTGGAAAATATTAAGATACAACCAAACACCCTAGTACTGGGTGATTGCAACTACCATGCCATTAACTGGGAAAACTACTCGTGTACCAACACCTGGGCCCAACGGTTCTTGGAAGTCATAATTCCAGTGCCCTGGATAAAGTATTCCATAGTCCCACCAGGGACTCCAATATCTTAGACCTGGTCATTACCAACATGTGAAATCGATGCTCCACACCTATGGTCACCCCATTGGTGGTCAGGTCTTCCCATAAGCTAATCACCCTTAAATCCACATCACTCCCCCACACCCCAGTAAAGAAACCTCCATAAAAACATCTCCAAAGCCAACTTCATGCTACACATGTCAGACATGACAAAGTCATGACACCCATGCAGACGGGAACTGAAAGGTTGACTGCTGAATCCTACAGTAAGGCACTGTATGACCATCCACTCATGCATGAATCATGCTATCCCAAATAGAACCAAGACGCTGTCCTCCAAGAAAAGGAAGCCAATGTGGTGGTCCCATGCCATAAATAAACTTTACAACAAAAAGAAGAAACTGATGCAGAAAAGAGTAAAAAACTCCCTTATCAGTCTCAGTAAGAAGCTGAGATCCCTCATAAAATCCTCCAAGGCTAGTTATGAAAATAATATAGGCAAAGATTCCAAAGACAACCGCAAGCTGTTCCATAGCTATGTCAGGAATCTAAATGGCAATGCTCAGATCTGCTCTGAGCTACAACAGAATGGAATTAAATATACTGATCCCAAGGATGTTGCCAATATCCTGGCAGATCGATTCAGGGAATTGTCACGCTAGGCTTGTATAGGCCCTAGGGCCAATAGCCTAGACCCAACCTATGAACCTATGAACTACACTTTCCATTGCCCTACCTTGGCAAGTCTACTGATGTCATTCACCTTGAAATACACCTTTGGGAAATAAGTAGTCCAGTAAGCTCCTTGGCATGCGGTATAGCTGTGTAATGCTATAGTAGGATGTACTAGTTAGGAGTTCTAATCCCAGACATGGCAACTATGAAACTCTATGTGTGTGCTTGTTTGTCTGTGTAGGGATCAATGATTTTGAGGCCATTCACAGTCACTACAATTTCCATTGCCTTACTTTGGCAAGCCTGCTGATGTCATTCACATTGAAATACACCTTTCGGGAAAGAAGAGCCCAGTAAATGCTATAGTGTGATGTACTAGTTAGGTAAGAGTTCTAATCCATGACATGGCAACTATGAAACTCTGAGTGTGTGTCATTGGTATCCTGTGTGGAGGTAGCTGTGAGTGTGTAATAACAGACTCATTGCATAGTGGGTTTTGCAAAATTCTTATATGGTGGGCCTATTATATGTCACAATGTCCACCTTACAAGGACAACAGATGTCAAACAGCAGAGAGGCTTGTGTAGACAATCCATACCCCTACATGTGACATCATGGATTGAAGAACAATATAGGCAACTCTTGTATTACTCAGAGAACATTCTCCACCCATGTCTCATACAAAAACACACTTGGCTAGGCAATAACCATTATGTTGGTAGTTCCATGCATATTGCCCACATATAGTAACCATGGTGTGATTGCAGTGGACTACAGAAGACATGGCACCCTGTCCCATCCCTACAATAGGCAAATAATTGCATACAGTGGTATTTTGCAATGTTCCCCACTGGATGCCTGCAACAAATGTAGGGTCAGCAAATGTAACCCAAAAAAGAAATATCATGCCTTATACACATGCCCTGTATGGACAGATGCCACTGACACCAGTGTATACCTGTATCATGTTGTCAATGTAGGTGCAGGGTTAACCTGATTTCCATTGCCAGTTTTCACTACATGAGGTCAGGAATGGCACATCAGATGATAATAATCTGTCCACACAACATGCCCCAGACACCCAGCTACACTTTCACATGTCACAGAACATGTGTGTGGGATGTGTGCACATCCCAGACACTGTCCATGTTATGGAATATAAAACACATACATGGCAAGCATTGCACAGCACTGGCCACCCACAATAGTAACCCAGATGAGTGGATGGTGAGTATAATACCCACCTGTGTGGGCCAATCCAGAGACTACACCCCTGAGCCATACTGTAGACCATTGTCATGTGGCCTGATGCCAAAGTATACCCTTTACCTAGCCTTGTACAGCCTTCTGGCACAGTCAACCACTACACAACTGTGAAGCAATACACCCATGCATGTCATTACTAGCAAACCTGTGTCTGTGTGTGTGCATGGAGTATAATGATTTGGATGCCATTCACACTCACTACACCTCCCATTGGCCTACTGAAGCATGCCTTCTGATGTCAGACACCTTGACATACCCTTTGCCCATATATCAGAATGATAACCTCTGTGGTGCATTTGATACCTGTGTAATACTGTAGTGCAGCAAACTAGTTAGTTAGGAATTCTAATCCTGACCCTGCCAACTGTGATAATGTGTGTGAGCCCCTGAGAGAGTGTGACTGCATCATTCTTGACACCTGTTCTTGTGGACAGGCATATGTACTACACCCACCTTATCCCTCCTTTATCACTGTCACATATACCTTTGGACAGCTTTCCAACATGTAAGCTCTGTGGCGCATGCAATAACTACATAGAAATGTAATAGCAATACATAGTTAGGCAGTAGTTTGAAACCCCATACTGGTAAGTGTGTGGCACAAACATGCTTAGCTTTTACTCTCCTACCCCCTCCTGTCTTACTTTGTCTCTGTCTGACTCTCTCACTCCCTTTCTGGTGGATGTGGAGAAGTACACCTGCTTTGCTTAGGCAGCAGCTTGTGTTTTGTAAGTGATGCTCATGATCAGCGGATGACCTGTGCACAAATTGCAGTCCCCCACTACCTGATTGCATGTGGAACAGCTGTGGTAACATTCCCATAGCCAATTGCATGGAAACACACTCCTAAAACTAGGAACATTATGTTGGTGTTGGCCCTTTTTATTCACTGTGAAACGGACTACATGTCAGTGTTTGGCAAACAGCATCACAGATGGTAGTGGCATATACCTCTAACAACATACACTGTGGAGACAGGCCAACAAACAGGAGGGGGATGTTCCAGACATGACTACAGAATGTAAGTCTTGCTCTTCTGCATTTGAAGTAATGTAGGTTTAACATAGTTTGTGTGGATATGGCTGGTCTACATCATTTAATACCTGTCATGACAGTGTTATGTGGTTGAGGAAACTCCCACCTGTAGGGCTATCTGCATAATGGCCAGTGTTTGGAGTTTTATGTGTGTTGTGTTACTCACAGATTACCTATCTTTAGAACTGCAGAAGCATAGTCTGAGGATTGCAGTCAGTACATGGTGACAGCCATGAGAGATACTGACTTCATATCCCTCAAAGGACATATGTCACAACAAACCCTGTTACACCAGTAAATGTATGAGGTTATCACAGCAACATGTCAATATTGGCTTTGTGTTTGTGCCTCCAGCCACAACTGCATCAACCTTTGTACATATATCATGCAGTAAGAGGTGCATATGTTCAGTACACCTTTATTTACTAAGAGGGCCATATATTCAGTACACCATTATTTATTGAAATCATATCTGATAACAAGCCAGTGAGATAGACTGGTAGACATATT